>NC_088866.1:31574518-31607018 GCF_032884065.1 Artemia franciscana
TCGATCAATCAATTTATTAATATTAAAAGAAAAACTATTACAAAGTAAAGCGTTTACTTGGCCCAAGAAGCTTTGCATTTAATGGACCAATTTCTGTAAAATTGAAATTTATGTCTATGTCTCAGTATGATATAGATTTAAATCCACTGTAGTTCTTAAATAAAGAATATGTGTGTATACTCTTATTAGATGTAGTCTACATGTGATTGACATGTAGTTTTTTTTATCACTATAAACAACATCCTAACTATTACTTCGGTGAGTCTAATGTAGATACTAACTCAATTCTCGAAATTTACAGTTTTCTCTTTTTGAAATATTGGAAATCATGCTTGTATCTTAGTATCTTATATCTTAGTCAGCTGTGTCAAAAAAAGCTTTTTCATGTATATTCTTTTTGTTTTGTATGATGTTTCCTTTTACTTTCAGGCATTACATAATATTCAAAATTATTTAGAAGAAGAAGAAGCTAAACTAATACGACAAGACCAAGAATGTAAGTAAAAATGTATCTGGAGGTTTGCAATAAGTGCCCTAGAAAACTTTTTTGTATCTTAAAATATTTTATAAAAGCGCATAATCATCAGCTCTAGATCTAAGGGGCCCCCTGTTCTATGAATGTTAATGAACAATTGACAAAAAATTGACTTTGACTCTCGTCTCCTTTGTACATTTTCTTTTGTTGTTGTATTCTCTAGTTTCCACTTGCTGCGTTTTGCAACTACAACCGCAGCAGTTTTGTGGATTTAGCAGTTTTTTTCCCGGTCTTTTTTAGAAAAACACAAATCCGTATGCGTTGAAACTTTTCAACATATACACAGGAGCGGATCCAAAGGGTGGTTTAGGGCCACATGCCCTCCCCCCCTCTCCGGATGGAGGAAATTTGCATTATTTTCTGGGTTGGAGGGGTAAAAATACTGATGCAGTAGCATCGGCACCGGTGCCATTGGTACCGATATCATCGGTATCCGATGCGGTAGCATCGTATTTTCCACAAATCGTAGCATATGCAAAATAAGCGTGAAATGATTTTTGTGGAGCGTTATGTTAAGAAAAATTCGTTGCGTTTCTTGACGCTAGAGATAATTCATGGCGAGCTGGCCGTTGATGTTCCAGCGCCAATTTTCGTGTTTTATCTGTTGTCTATTGTCAGGCCTGTCAAGCCTGGTTATGTGCAAAAATAGGTCTTTTTAAGATTGGTAGAAAATATAAGCACTATAAAATAAAAATATATTATAAGTATTGAATATAAAATATGTAGAATGTTTAATAAAATTTAAGATAAAAGAAAAATATAAAAGTAAGACTGGAGAAAATATAATATTTTTCATCAGTGGGCTTCCACCTCTTTTACTAATTTGTTTACACAATATCTCCTCAATCTCTTTCAAATATGTTACAATTCTTTTTCTCTGAAATGAGCGTGCTCAGTGTGCATCGTATGAATTAAAATGCACCATAATCTTCAAAAATCTTCTCTAAAAATCACCCACCCTGTGTGCAATCCCCAGAATGCGCACACCCCCAGTCTTTAAGAAATAACTAACGGAATGGATCAAAGCCATGACATAAAATTGAATTGACTCTTGGAACAATTAAAGAAAAGATAGGAAGAAAACGAAAGAGTTAAAATGAACGGACTTACGTATGTCATGTTGGATCAGTGTCTGATACTTTTCATGGGAATGGAGATAAATATTCATTCGCAAGCAAGAACGTTACAAAATAAACAGTCAATAAGCTGTAACGCCGGGGGTGTCGTTTGGGTGGGTGGGTGCTGGGGGGTGGTTTGCAAGAGGGGTAGTTGCCCTCCCCCTCAATAATTTGAAAGAGCAAAATGTTATACAGTCTTTGCCCCTTGACTATCTGGATATGAACCCCTCTTGCCCCCCCCCCCAAAAATGCGGGAGATTCGTCGCTTAACGCATGTGTAACTATCTCTTTAATACACTTCATAAACCATAAAGATCGAATTAGAACTAAGGAAAATTTGGACTTTCCTCGAAAGACTAAACAAATAAGTTGACTAATCCCACTTAAGAGAGAATGCATGATTATATTTTTATTATAAATTTTTCGTCTTTTGGTCTGCCTGGCTGGCGGTCGTCATGACTTCCTTGTAGAATACTCATAAAAGTTACAAGAGAATATTTTATGGCACTTGGTATTTACCAAGTCACATAGCGATCGTAATTTCTATCCGTCAGTCTGTCGGTCCCGGTTTTGCTACTTCGGGCACTTCCAGATAAGCTAAGACGATGAAAGTTGGCAGGTGTATCAGGAACCAAACCAGATCAAATTAGAAGTAGCCGTTTCCCCGATTCGACCATCTGGGAAGGGGGGAGGGGTGGATGGACGGTTAATTCGAAAAAATTAAAAAAATGAGGTATTTTTAACTTAAGAACGAGTGATCGGATCTCAATGAAATTTGATATTTAGTACGATCTCGTGTCTCAGAGCTATTATTTCAAATCCCGACTGGATCCGGTAACATTGGGTGGGGTTGGGAGGGGGGAACCGGAAATCATGGAAAACGCTTAGAGTGGAAAGATCGGGATGAAACTTGGTGGGAAGAATAAGCACAAGTCCTAGATACGCGATTGACATAACCGGAACGGATCCACTCTCTTTGGGGGAGTTGGGGGGGGGGTGGTAATTCGGAAAAATTAGTAAAAATGAGGTATTTTTAACTTACGAACGGGTGATTAGATCTTAATGAACTGCGATATTTAGGAGGACCTCGTAACTCAGAGCTCTTATTTTAAATCCTAACCGGATCCGGTGACATTGGGAGGAGTTTGAGGGGGAAACCGGAAATCTTGGAAAACGCTTAGAGTAGAGGGATCGGGATGAAACTTGACGTGAAGAATAAGCACAAGTTCTAGATACGCGATTGACATAACCGGATCTGCTCTCTTTTGGGGAGGTGGGGGGGGGGGGTATTTCCAGCGCTTTGGCGAGTTTTGTGCTTCTGGACGTGCTAGGACGATGCAAATTTTTAGGCGTGTCAAGGACCTGAACAAAATGACTTGATAACAGTCATTTCTCCGATTCGACCATCTGGGGGGGGGCTGGAGGGAGAGGAAATCGTGAAAATTGAGGTATGTTTATCTAACGAATGGGTGATCGGATCTTAATGAATCTTGATATAAAGATCTGATATATCAGATGCTCCATTTTCAATTCGGATTGGATCTGGGGACTTAGGGAGGTGGAGGTGAAAAACGGAAATCTTGGGAAACGCTTAGAGTGGAGAGATTGGGCGAAACTTGATGGGAAGAATAAGCACAACTTCTAGATACGTGATTGACATAACCGGACCGGATCTGCTCTCTTCGGGGGATTTGGGGGGGATTTTTAGTTCTTTGGTGAGTTCGAGAATAAGCACAAATTATAGATACGTGATTGACATAAGCGGACTGTATCCGATCTCTTTGGGGGAATTGGAGGAATTTCTATTGCTTTGACGAGTTTGGTGCTTCTTGACGTGCTAGGACGATGGAATCTATAACTCTAGTACTGAGTCTAATTTTAGGTTCCGACCTCGTCACTAGTGCCATATGAGCTCTTGGCTCTTGTTTTTTGTCTCTTAATGTGTGTCTCTAAGTAAGTGTATTCTAAGGCAACACTAACTAGAGTTGATAATAATCATCATGGATGAGATAAAGAATACTCGTCGGCATACACTTAAAATGGTGTCTATTTAGAATTTTCTGGTGAAGACGTTTGTTATCAATAGAATACTAGTAGAACACCCATAAAATTCTCATTTAAGAATTTTCAGAGGAAGATAGTCTTTTTTTTGTGCGTCAGTAAATGAATCATAATACTCTCGACATCATAATAATCATCATGGATGCAGCAGTAGCAGCAGCCTTGTAAAGTGTGAATAAAGCAAAATAACAGAAATGAGGAAAATTTCTTTTTATTTCTTTCGAGATTTTCTTCTTTTTTCTCTTTTATTTGTTAAAATCTGTTCCTTTGCCGGTGAAAGTTTTGCAAAGATCCTTGCCGAAATATAATTGTTTTCTCTTATTTTGTTCCGTTTCTTTGCTTCTATAGTATATCAGTTTTTGTTTAAATATGTTTTTAGTTTTTGATTACTATGAGCCGTTGTCCCTCCTTTAGTAGATTGCAGCTACCCCTGCCACATTATAGATTTACTTAGAAGAAAATCTCAAAGAGTGGCGACCATGCTGAATGGGAAGTAAGAGATGTAAACTGGGTTTTACATGACAATAGGAAATACACTGTAGATTTTGAAAGGTATTCGTTGATGGTGATGAGGGGGGGGGGGGGTCTAGAAGGAGATAGTAGCGCTTACTTAAATATAAAAGTTCTAGTGTGTATAGTTTAGATAAATGCGATTCTAAAAGTTAGGAATCGAGTAAATTTGCCGAAGATTGCAGTTACCCCTGCCACATTATAGATTTACTTAGAAGAAAATCTCAAAGAGTGGCGACGTGCTGAATGGGAAGTAAGAGATGTAAACTGGGTTTTACATGACAATAGGAAATACGCTGTAGATTTTGAAAGGTATTCGTTGATGGTGATGAAAGGGGGGGGGGTCTAGAAGGAGATAGTAGCGCTTACTTAAAAATAAAAGTTCTAGTGCGTATAGTTTAGATAAATGCGATTCTAAAAGTTAGGAATCGAGTAAATTTTAATCGTTTAATTCTTATTCATAGCGTCAGACTAGTATGAGTAATTAATGTGAAATTTCGCGCGCGGGGGGGGGGGGTGTTTCCGTATTCCGTCCCCGAACGTTGTGTTGACACGATATCATCTACAAATTTATGTGATAGATCCCTTTAAAAATTAGGAGAATAATCGATTTACGCAAAAAAAAGCAATAGACAGCAATAAAATACGTGTTTTTGTTGGGAACGGGAGTGTCCCTACATGTGCCCCCAACGATTTTTCGATGCCTTCCATCAACATGTTTTGTATTTCGTCATTCTTTTGATTTACTTGTTTTTGTTTTTTACTTCTTTCAAGATTTTCTTCTTTTTTGTCTTTTATTTTTCATTTCGCCTTTTCAGGATACAAAACACGGATTATCACCTGCAAATTTACCCAGACTCCACTGGAATATAGTGATAAAATTGTTGTCTACTGCGAATGGACTGCCTAAATATTATTTCAATTTTCTGTAAATTACATATATTGTAATTAACTTTTTAATTAGTTTTTGACCATTATAGATAATCAGTTTCTTTTAAAGAAGCTTGTGACATTTCGATGTGTGACGTTTCTTCTAAAATATTTTAACCTGAGACCTCTTCTTAAAAACAGTCAAGTAACGGTGATACTAATAAAGTATGATACCAATACTGGTATCATATTTCTAACCTATTTATATTTGTAGATCTGAATCTTGTCTTAAAGGTAGCTGTGTTGAAAAGGGGTGGAGTTGTTGGGGTCGCGTAACTCAACGACATGTTTTTTTGTGTGCTAATGACGTTCAATTACAAATTAATTTGAAATGTCATTAGCGACAAGTACTAATGAATTTGGCATTTTGAGCTTGTGACATTTTAACTTGAGCTCTTCTTTATTGCAGCCAATGGCCATAGTAACGATAAAATATGGGTATTTGTTTGTAAGTACCATGTTTTTATTTGTATATATGATCCTTGACCTAAAGGTAAGTGTGATGAATAGGAGGAATGTTGGAGATAAAGGGACTCACTAACATATATTTTTATGGGAGATCAATGCCAGTTCAGTTGGCCTCAGGGAAGTGGGTGAAATACTAATTAATGAAATCTCTGAATTAATCAGAAAAAGGGTTTTTTGTTCTGGGGAGGGTCTCTGGATTATATTATTGGACTAATGGATTATCTCATTGGATTATATTCTGCTCTTTTTCGTTAATTAATTTTGTGGCCATCTTTTTTCAGGGAATTCCTCATCAAATAAGCAAGATGATCTGAAAGAGATGTGTGACGTATCGTCTGGTATGGCTTCCTCCGTAATTCAATTGTACCTGAAATCCGTTTTAAATTGCTTTATACATATTCATCCGACCATTAGATTTGGGGCGTTCAAAGTTGTACAGCTTGTTCTTCAACAAGGCTTAGTTCATCCTGTTCAAGTAAGTCACTTTCATAATTTGTCCCTGGAATTCTGAGTGTGAGGTGGACTATGGAAGTTAAAATAAACATTTCAATTAAAATATTCTGCTTTATCAAAAAAAGAATGTTTTGAAAGGCTGACATAAAAAAAAAAGTGTATACTTTTTGTGAAGATTGGAAACCTATTGATTGTATAATGAGAACTTGCGTGGATAAATGACTTCAGCTTGCAGGCGTATAATGTCACATGTTTGTTTTCAGAACTGAAAGTTGAGAAAAGTAGCTAATGATATAGGTAGACAGGGGAAATAAACAGGAAAAAGAGTAGATAAAAATGTGAATAAAGATTCAATTCCATGAAAAAAGAAGAAGAAGGAAAACAGATCAGAAAATGACGAACATTTTAGGTAGCTTAGTGGTTATTAAACACTATGGGGATTATTTGAAAATCAGTCAAATAATAGTAAAAGACAATAAATAAAAAACAAAATAATAAAATGACTTATAAAAATTAATCAATTTTGAAAAATCTTTCTTAGGATTATCTGTAACTAATTAGTTGACAATTTAATTAGCCTTTTAAAGTATTTCAAGATAGACATCTTGCTGTGGTATCAACCGGAGGGAGAGACCATTCCCCCCCCCTAGATTTTGAAAATCTTTTTTATCTTTTTTTTTTGTCAGGTTGAGTGGTCAACGTCTTTCCAGTTTCTGAGAAACTTGATAGTTGATTAACCCTACATGAAATAGATCTTACCGTGATTGATTTCCGTAAGTTTGCCAATGTAATAGCTTCTGATTGGTTAACAACAATGCCTTTAATAATTTTCAACCAATCAGAGGCATTTTCAATTGAAAATCCTACGAAAACTAATTATTGGAATGTCTATTGAATGAAAGGTAGATTCTGCTTTAGTGACTATAGTTAAATTTAGTTACGAATTTAGAATAAATTTGGTTATAAGGAATTGTTGTTTAGAATAAGTTCGTAGTCGTTTTTAGAAGTAAACTCTTTACATTTTGAACAAAATCATTCAGCTACATGAATAAAATTCTAAGGGATTCAAAATATTTTATGATGATTTTCGAAGTTTCATTCACATAGCCGAACTACTTTCTTTAAAATGTCAAAGAACTTGGATCTGGTAAATGGCATTTACCCTAATTACTTTTTATCTGACAATTAAAAAAGAAAAGAATAACAATAAGCACAGTTATATAAAGTCAAAAATCTACTACTATCAACTCACTACAGCACCAACCCGCCGGAAGCCAACATAAAAGCAGACACTCCTCCCCTACCTCAATCTATTTGAAGTTTCACAGTTTATCCTCTCCCATGAAGGTCGAATCTCATTTAAATCCTTTCGAATGAAAAGTTCTGACCTCATTTGAACACGAACCACCCTTCGTTTGCCCCAATATGGAAGGTCCAAAAGCTCAGTCTTTGGCCATCTATCATCTTTCATCTGTTAATAAAGGCTGGCCTCTTAAGCTTTCTCTCATTATGGCACTAGAAAGTCGGATCGAACCAAATATTTTGTACAGTTTTTTTTATATATATAAGGCCAGCCGAACCAGTTCTTATAACCTTGTAAAACATATAAAAATTCCTTTTCCGTCTTTTGGAAAGCCCATGGTTCAGAACCATACTTGACCACTGTTATTACCCTGGTTCCCAGTTTTGTAAAATTAGTTCGCAGAATTATTTTCCCATTCTTCCAGAATGCTTCCAACTACGAGAAAATCCTTTTTTTTTTTTTTAATTTTTTTTCTTTTCTTTTTTTACGAAAAAAGCAACAACTAAGATCTGTCAAAATGACACATTTGTATAGGCGCACACAAGTTCATTACATAGGAGATTTTCGGGTGTTAGGAGATTGTCTCAATTGTCAATTTTGGATACTTATAATTTAAAGATTCCCAGTTTTGTTGAGAAACAGGAAAAATGGTAAATCCCCCCTAGATTTTTGCAAGTTTTGAGCTGAGCAGATTATATTCGCAATAAAATCATAAAATCATTAGCAGTATATGATTCGTAACAAAACACAAAAATTGATAAAGATACTAATTTGTTATTGTAACAGATGATCGAACATCCTTCATCAAAT
Organism: Artemia franciscana; assembly: GCF_032884065.1. Lineage (NCBI taxonomy): Eukaryota > Metazoa > Arthropoda > Branchiopoda > Anostraca > Artemiidae > Artemia > Artemia franciscana. The sequence continues at coordinate 31,582,707 of NC_088866.1, forward strand.
TTGTTTAGTTTTGTTCCAGTTTTCATTGCATAAGCTACTGTTTTGTCCAGCCGAATCGCTTATTTTAATTAAATTTACCAAAGTTTGTCGGTATGGATGATGGATACTGCGAATATGTAAGAACTGGAATAGCGGAGGCAACGATCGTTTGTATTGTTGTTTTTTTTAGCCGTGAAGAAAGTTTAGAAGAATTAGGAGACAATTCCTAGAACTAAGATTAGGATACTAGAAGCCCCCGTTTTGACAGCGGTTAATTATGACACTGAAATGGTGGTTCTTGAAACGTTGGTTTTGAGAGTGTTGTGGGGTGCAAATTTGCGAATATGCAGGGGAGGAGCAAGGATTTCTCGAACTTCTTTTTAGTGAAGATACAGAAAAGGGTATTTTTTTTTACTTGTAGCAGGGGAAGGTAAAAGGGATTTTTTTTTCTTTTTTTAAGCAATATCAATAAATGAATTATTTTCAAAATATCTCCTCCCTCAAATTGGTGCAGCCCCTTCTGGAAATAATCCCTTTTTGGTATTCCAGCTGGAGTCAAAAGAAAAGCAGGATTCTATCAAATGAGGTAAAAAGAGGGCATAAGAAAATATGTAAGGAAGTATACTCTTCATAAGAGAGAGTAGAGGCCAGCAGTAGTGTTTATCAATTATTTTTGTTACACAAATGTGCTCAGCCCCAATTCTTGCGGAACAGGTGGTAACCAATAAAAATACAAATAAGAAACACTACCCCTCATTCAGCCAACTTAATTTATGGAAAATTATAACGAAACGTGAAATTGTTCATAAACATGCGAGTTACGAAACTTTGGAATCGGATGTGGTTACTTTAATCTATCAAAACATATTTAATGTTTTTTTTTTCGCTAACGATGTGCTTTATTGATTAGTTAATAGATTACTTTCGATAGCATAATAAAAAATTAAGCATGCAACACAAATAAGATGAATTATCTCTACTGACAGAAAGATAGGCTTAAATTGTTGCTTCTAATAATGTAGTTCTTAAAGTGGCTGACTTTCATCTGGACCTCTCTAGGAGGAGTGGGAGGAGGATCACGACACTGAAAAATTAAGAAACTTTGCTGTACTATGATAAGATAAAGACATATAAAAAATACAAGGCACTGACCCCTAAAAAAGGGCTCTATGGCTTCAAAAAGAGGGGGAACTTACACACGCTATTCAAACACTTACTATTGACAAACACCTTAGTAGGCCTAAAGTTGGTTTATCACAGGATGCCAGTTTGGTACGTTCCTCTTCAGATAAAATTGGTTTGTCATCGCTAAGTATGAACATTTGTAGTTTAATGAAGCGATAAGCACGTGTGTCTTAAATTAAGTCTTAAGGAATTAAGTTAAATCTTTTATTAAAGAAAGAGTTAAAAAGTTAAGTCTTTTTTATTTATTACTCTTAAATTAAGTCTTAGGAATTCCCGTGTTACGAGTCTCAGCTGGCTTGGGATTTCGGCATACATTTCAGTTTAAGCTCTGAAGTGGAAAACTGTATCTAACATTAAAGATATATTAAAACTGGATTATACTAAGATAGTTGTTAATCGTAGTCGTTACAGTAGGTCAGCCTCTTTGTGTCTGGTCGTTCCTCTTTACTTCAAGAAAGTGATCTGAGTTAATCCGCATTTATTATTTCCAATAGTTTCTTCTTTGTTTACCACGTTCTTACACAAATAAAAAAATAATCCTTCGGTTTAGTATTACTGGTATTGTGCCTGTTCTGTACCGTCATCAATATGAACTTATTTCTCATGCGTGCTTAAGGCTGGGCCCTAATCACCGCCTAATGCGGTCGCTTTATACTCTTTGATAATTTGTATAGTTATTTATTTTTGTGTGGTGGATTTCAATTCTTTCCCTTTTTTACTCAACTGTTTTCTATCGTATATGGGTCATAAATAAACATGTTCATTCCATAATTTCTGTTTTATCACAGAGTAATCTATTAGATTCAAAAATTCATGGATTTTGTTGATGGAATGATTATAGAAACTTTTATTAGCAAATATAAAGGACCTTGGTTTAAGTTATATTTATATAAAAATTAATTATATAGAAATAATTCTGTAAAAATATAGGATTCCATCAGATATTATATATTTTTATTAGATAATATAATTAAATATATATAATCGATAACTTACAGAATTATTATATATCGTTTTGCTTAGAATACTCGGAACTGATTTTTAAAGTTGGTCATTCTAAAGAAAAAAAACTTGAAGTTTTACTATAGTGTTTTGAAATATGGACAGTCTCTCAAAAATTTGGCAATAAATTGTAAATATAGAGGGAACTATAGATATTCTTGTTTTTCCAAAGACGAACAAGGAATTTAGAAATCAGGTGATTTCTTTTTAATTAAATTTGTAAGACTTTTTTAGGATTTATAATTGAAAATCTATTTTAGTTTATTCTGTAACAACGCACTAAAAGCGTAGGGGACCCGCATAATATTAAGTGAACAAGTTTCGGGACTTATTTATTTTAATTTTGGATTTTCTCTAGACCTCATATTCTATGAGTCATTATATAAGTCAATTAAAACATGCAGCTTGTGCTCGCTTTGTTTTTACAAGAGTCGAGACTCAGCTCGCTATTACCCTCTGTCAGGATCTATGTCGAGCCAGGATCTATCCTCTTTTTTTCTTCTTTTCATCGATGCAGGATGTTAAAGAAAACAGAAGAGGGATCCTAAAAGTTTAAAATCCAACTTTTTCTGTACAAGATATATTAGATATTATAAAGAGTATATTATATATGCTGTAATACAAGATACAATGTGACAAAACTTCACGGGGCCTTAACACCAACGGGCTTTTAACTCATCGTAATATTCATTATCAGTGACATCTTCACTTTTGAGGAAAGCACCGTAGACTGCTCAATGATGGCACAATCATGGATGTGGAAGAGGCATAACATTTATGTAGACAGAGCTTGAGTGAATTTAGAACTCGCGACCTGTCTGCTCTCAGTTCTTTACTTTATATAACCATCTTTCTGATGCAGAGTACTTCCTTCACCAGCTTGGAATAAACTAGCTTTGCAGTGCTGCAGAACTCAAAGAATTGTATTCTTTTTTTAATAAGTGAGTTCTTGTGCTTGTGTCTTTCCTGAGTCTGTCACTAGCCTTGAAATAGCTCATTTTTGCTCGATATTCAGGTCATGTGAGCTCAATAGTGCACATTCAGGATCTTGGTCATGGTGGCTCTTAAGACTTCTTTCTCGTGCTAGTTCTGCAATTAAGTTATTTTGCATCGTATTTGAACTTAGCTAGTCCTTGCACCGAGTCAGTTCGTAATTTTGACTTAGCTGGTTTTTGCGCCGTGTCATTGGCTCGCTTTTGCACTGATTGAGGACTTCACTCGGTTTTGTACCGAGTCTGTTAGTGCATCAGTGGAATATTTTTTTTTATTGATGTTAAGCTTATTTCTCTTTGCCTTTTCTTGTTTGTTTTTATTTCTTTTTGCTTTGCTTAATTGTTATTTTGCTCTCTTTTTTTTGCTATGCTCATTTAAGGATTCAATACATTGATATTTCTATTTGTGTTCATGGTGCCAAGTCTAATAGAACACTGCCATCAGGGGCAATTTCCCAATAGGTTTCAAATTGATTTAGCGAGATTAATGCTATACTCTCCTCCAACGGTTCGGCAAAGGTACACTATACGTACAGTTCCCGTTCGGACTATACTCATATCTTGAGCACCGGACAAATCTAATAATATGATATCATGAGTTATTGCAAACATTTCATCGGTTACATCATTTTCAAATAGTTGTGAATCTCGATCTAGGGAATGCATTGTTAATTCATATAGGATCTCGTAGGATTTATCAAAGGACAAATTGTAGAGTGGAATTCCTTTTGCTTTACATAAAAGAGATGAAAGTTGAAGCAAAGCTTAGGTAAAATGCGCCCATTGCAGTTAATGTCAAGCCAAAAGATTAAACCCGGATTTGACAGACTCTGAAAAATATCAGTAAACTTTCAGAATATTTTCTTTCAGTAGAAAGGCTTTTCATATCTAAATTATACGGCAACTAACGAAATGGAATATTTGTGGAATCTCGGCGTGTTAGCCTGAAAAAGTTTTGGACCTTGACAAGAGCGTTTGAGTTGCTTATTTTACACGGTCTGCTCTATTTCAAAGGTGAACGTTAAATTTGATTGTATTATTGGCGAGCTATAATTTCTGATAGTACTGACGACAAGGAAGTGGGTGAAGCAAAATGACCAATAGATAAAATAAACGTTGCCACTTTTGTCTCAGGTTCGCAAATGGAAGGGGTATTAATCGTTGTAAACTGTTTGTCAGAACAACTTTAGACAGAAAGTTGTTGATTTATAAGGCACTTAAACTAATTTCTGGGACATATGAGACACTCTAATACTGACAAATTGTATGAAATGGAAAAATTTGAACAAATATATACCTGAATTCTTGGCTTTACTAGATATCTAGGAATTGAAATCTCAGCAATCGAGAACCAGTGTTCAGAGTAAGAAAAGTCAAGCTTTTTCCACTCGTCTCAAACATATTCTTTTAGACTCAAAAACTGGTAAACGACAAAAACTGGTAATTAGACAGCAGGTTCAATCAGACTCTGGTAAATTTCTATGGTCAAACAGTTCGTGGTAGCGAACTTTCGTAAGGAGCGACCCGGTTCAATAGTAATCGAAACTCTAAAAAATGGAATTTTGATACCAACAGTTACATCGAAGGAATCGCATTCTAATACTGATTTTAAATATATAAGTTTCATCAAGTAAAGTCTTATCCATCAAAAGCTACGAGCCTGAGAAAATTTGCCTTATTTTAGAAAATAGGGGGTAACACCCCCTAAAGTCATGGAATCTTAACGAAAATCACACCATCAGATTCAGCGTATCAGAGAACCCTACTGTAGAAGTTTCAAGCTCCTATCTACAAAAATGTAGAATTTTGCATTTTTTGCCAGAAGACAGATCACGGTTGCGTGTTTATTTGTTTGTTCTTTTGTGTTTTATTATTATTTTTTTTCAAGGGCGATCGTATCGACCCAGTGGTCCTAGAATATCGCGAGTGGCTAATTCTAACGGAAATTAAAAGTTCTAGCGCCCTTTTTAAGTGACCAAAAAAATTGGAGGGCACCTAGGCCCCTCCCACGCTCATTTTTTCCCAAAGTCACCGGACCGAAATTTTGAGATAGCCATTTTATTCAGCATAGTCGAAAAACCCAATAACTATGACTTTGGGGACGACTTACTCCCTCACAGTCCCCTTGGGGATCTTCTTATGTGTGGGATCTTTCCATGGAGGAATTTGTCATGAAGGGAGAGAATTTCCATGAAGGAAGTGCAGGATTTTCTAGGATCGTTAAAAAAAAAGAAAAAAAAATATGAAAAAGTTTTTTCAACTAAAAGTAAGGAGCTGCATAAAAACGTTCGTAAAAAATCAAAAGTTCTAGTTGCCTTTTGAAATAACCAAAATTGGAGGACAACTGGACCTCCTCCCCCGCTCCTTTTTTCTAAAAATCGTCCGATTAAAACTATGAGAAAGCCATTTGGCCGAAAAAAAAGTAATATACAAAATTCGTCTTAATTATTCATGTGCGGAGAGCCAAAATCAAAACATGTATTAATCCAAAAACGTTCAGAAATTAAATAATAAAAAAAACAAGTTTTTTTTAACTGAAAGTAAGGAGCGACATTAAGACTTAAAACGAACAGAAATTAATCTGTATATGAAAGGGTCTGTTCCCTCCTCAACGCCACGCTCTTAAAGGCTAAAGTTATTTTTTCTGTTTTAAAAAGTAGAGTTGAGAGAAAGAGTCAAACTTTAGCGTAAAGAGCGGGGCGTTGAGGAGGGAACAGCCCCTTTCATATACGGATTAATTTCTGTTCGTTTTAAGTCGAACAGTTGAAATTCTGTTATGTTGCTCCTTACTTTCAGTTGAAAAAACTTGTTTTTTTTTATTAATAATAGGTAAAAGACTATTTCAAGAGTGAGTTGAGTTTCATTTAAAGATTATACTTTTTTCTCTCTCTCTCTTTTTCTGTTTGTTCAGTGGTTTGTTCATTATTGGTGTTTCTCTACGATTCTGTAGTTTTTCAAGGAAGAAAGAAATATATCATGTTATGGCTGTTAAAATAAATTTTTCGTTTTAACTCTCCATTACAAGCTTGAATTTCTTTTCTTCTGACTTTATCTATTTGATAAATCTATTTCCATTCCATTTTCCTTCCACTTCCATATCTGGTAAACAAAATTTGGAAATTGGGCATTTCAATTTTCTTAGATAATTTTTAATTCAGAATATGATCTATATAGACCAGATAATGCATATATAATCTCGCAATTTTATGTTTCTATTTTATTTATCTACCTGGAAACTTATTTTCATAGCCGATAGCATATAGAATGAGTTTCTTTTCTGAGAATATTGTCACAGGAATTTAACAATGTATTTTGTTTGATATTTGGAGAAGCGTGAAAATTTCAATGATGAGTTAGAAGAGTGGTTTCTACACTCGGTATCGCAATTCCGTAGGGTATCTCAGATCAGTTTTGGTTATCTTTGACTTCAGTTAATATTTCTTGACTTCCGTGTTAAAATTTTTGTTAGCCAAACTTTATAAGCTTGACGAATATAGCTTGAAGAAAATGAGCGAATCGGATATATGATTTTGACTTTTGCACTGGAAAAGAAAAATTGTAACAATAATTGCTACAACCATGATAGTTATTTTTGGTATAACTCCATATACAACCATACACACATATACAACATATGTTATATGTTACATATACAACATATACATACATATACAACCATGATAGTTATTTAATATGTAACATGATTCATCTGTACTTTAAACTTGTCTTTTGCACTATAAAATCAAAGAAAGAAAGAAAAGCAATAATTGCAACAGCAGTAGCGATTTACGAGTTGATTACATGAGAGGATCTTTCCATGGAATATGTTTTCAGTGGGGAAGGGACATTTCTATGAAGGGGGCACCGAATTTACCAGCATTATTTAAAAAAAACTATCAGAAATTAAATAGAATAACAAGTTTTTTTCAACTGAAGGTAAGGAACAACATTAAAACTTAAAATGAGCAGAAATTGTTACGTATATGTGGCAGTTCGCCCCCTAGCCAATGCCTCGCTCTTTACTCTAAGGTTTTTTTTAGTACTTTCGAAAGAGATATCTATTCTAATTAAACGGCCTTTGTGATTCAGGGATCATTATTAAAGAATTGGAATACGATTCGAACTTTAGCGTAAAGATTGAGGTATTGACTAGGGGGCGAACCCCCTAATATACGTAATAATTTCTGTTCGTTTTAATTTTTAATGCTGCTCCTTGGTCTGTAAGGCGTCTCTGTTACTGTGTACAAGATATTTCAAAGTTATGTTAATAGTTTTACTGAAAACTGTTTGTCTTCAGAAAATAAACGTTAAATCTTAAAATAATCTACTGAACAGCTCTAAAAATTTTGTCAGTATTATGAACAAAATGCAAAACGAGTATCTAAATGAAAAAAGAGTAAATGAAATCCGAAACAATAAAAAGGAAAAAGAAAAACAGAACACATTAACTAAAGAGAGAGATATATTCAGAGGGGGAAAGAGATAGAGAGAAAACTAAAGGCAGAAAAAGAGGGGGGGAGTGTGAGACTCGCTCATGAACTAATCTGTCTAAAATTAGTCCAATAGAGGAAGAATGAGAGAGAGAGGTAAGGAAAGTAAGCCTTGTTAATAGAAATTAGTAGCTCGTGTGCTGGGAGTTCCCAAAAGTTGCTAATGAAATTCATGTTCTGGACCTGATCCGTACATTCCTGAATGAATATATTATTTTGCTTTGTTCCTTGTTAAATTTGGCTTGGGCATTGTTTTATTTTCGCAAGGTAGCAAGAGACCTAATTTGTTCATTATTTAATCATTTAAATTCTTTTTCTAAGGCGTATAGTAAAGCTAGAAGCCTCATTCAGAAAATTAATTGGCTTGGAGTTATCCTGTTACTTGATATTGATTCACTCTATATTCTTTCAAACTCACTTTTTTACTTTTTATTTGCTTCTTCTTTCGTCTCACCTCGCTTTCGTCTTTCGCCTTCAATCAAACTAATTATTTGTTTTTGGCCTAATATCCAATATTTATTCCCTAGATTTGTTCCCTAGATAATACGAGTATTTATTCCCTAGATTGTACCGTACCTGATATGCCTGGGAACTGAGAAGGAACAGGTCTTGGCCCACGCTGCAGACAAACAACTCCAAGATATTGACAAGAAATACCAGGGCTTCGTACACATGAAAGCTTTGCAAGTAAGAGAGTTTTTTATTTATTCTAGAATCTTCCCCTTCTCTGTTCTCTTGTTATTTATACTGATTGGATTGGGGTCATTTGTTTGGATTGTTTTCTGGAATATTGAGTGTGTATTTTTTCTTATTTTGAAGTAGAGTAATTGGGTGTTTTCAGTGCAAAGTAGACAGAGGCTGATACATAATTTAAGTTGGGGGTACAAACGAAACTTGAGCTCCTCCATGGACATCCCCTTTTTGACCACCTGAGGGATCGCGTGCATTCCCCTCCCCTGTAAATTTGCCACGGAATTAAATCTTAAATGGTTTAAACCAACCCATTTTATTTACAGAGCTAGCGGCAAATCCAGGTGCTTTTCATATCCAGTTTAAAACAAATTAAGGGCTGGATTATTATATTCAGGATATGCGAGAAGTCACAGCACCGAATATAAAAATAATTGTGTTCATAAACTTTCAGGGGAGGAATTTTTGTCAAAAATATTCGTTTGTCAGTCAGTTTGAGTTTTCTTTCGTTTTTCATTATGATTTTACAGCGTTTGTTTTTCTGGTTTTTTTTTCTCGCGTTTTTTTTTATACGTCGGTTTTGGCCAAGTTTAAAGTGTTTATCCTGTTGATAAGGCTATTTGATCTGAAGCCACAATATGTGGGCTCTTATTATTATTAGTAAAGAGAATTTTTTTTTAAACTGTCTTGTTAAAAGGTTTTACTCTTTTTTTAATATTTTCATTTCGCTTCATTGTAAGGAAAAAATATGAGAAACGTAAGAAAGGTATCTGACGCCTTCCTCACCCAAAGGTAAAGGCACAGACTTTTCAGTTTAGATAATAAATTTTCAGGGTATTAGACTGTCCTACGAACTGCAGAAAGTGATTCAAAAACATACTCCATTGCAAGTCCCACCTCCAAAAGGCCTGAAGGCTGACTTAAGCAAGATTACTCGTGGGTATAGACCCAAGGAGGGCGAGCTCCCATCGGCATTGTGTGGGTACCTATATTCGATAGTAAGGCAGACAAAAACTCAGCGAAGAGCTATTGCGCAATCTCTACTGAAGCAGTTTGAAGAAAATTCGGTAAGTTTATTTTTATTTCTAGTTGCAGATAAGGGTTTAAGGTCGTAAAAAAAAAAGAAAAAAAAATTGTAGAGAGTTCGAACTGTTACAAAAAAAGAAAGAAAAAGAAGTTCGATTGTATAGCAAGTTTTATCAGTTACAGTTTAACGCTAATAGAATACAAAAAAATTATGGTATGCTTTTGAGTATTTAATAAGGACAAGTCGAATAGGAGACTAAATCTTAGTTGTGAAGTGTTGGGACGGAAGCCGTTTTTTCATTGGACAGCCAGGTTTTACCCGGTGAAAAAAATTATTCACCTGGCCGAATGTTTGGTTTGCTTCTGTTTCAAATCAGGGTTGAAAATTTCGTTTTTCCGAATGTATATTATTTTTTTCTGTCTATTTATTTATTTATTTTTTTGTTTTTTATGTATCCCCTCTTTGGCAGTAACGTCTTTATGTTCCAAAACAAATAACAGCATTAATGTAGTTACCCTATCCAAAAAATCAATTTGAGCAGTTAATACTGCCAGATTTTTTGGGTATATACCCTACCAAATATCCAAATATAGAATCTGTCTAGCTGTTTTGTAGGGTGCTCTTCTGACATAAGGGACTCCTTCCATCGAGCTCACAGTTTAGAATTCAGAGTTTTATTCACCAATAAATACGAAATAGAAATACAATACTTTTATTCCACCTAGAAAGGCTCCTTGGCCAGGAATAGAAGGGGGATACAAAAAAAAATACAATATAAGCAACAACCAATAAAAGAGAACAAAAGCCAAATAATATATAAGATGAAAAAGAGAACATAACTGAGGCCTTGGAGTCAAAGCACAGAGAAGACAATCATACATCATGAACAAACACCCAGGGAAAATCAACTCCTCTGAAAAAAAAGCTATTCTGTTTGATTCTTTACTAAATGATTCTTAAGAATCCCTTTAAAAGTCCCAAACGAGTGGCTTCTCTGTACTGAAGAAGGTAGGGAATTTCAGACCTGTTGACAAGCGATGAGGGGATTGAAATCTGATAGAATAGTGGGGCTAGGCGGAATGCAGATATTATATGAAGAAACAAAATTACAGTTAATCCAACAAAGCGATTTTTATGTTCCTAAATCCTTCTATAATATTCCTTTCCTCAAATTTTACTCGTCTGTTTAATTATTTGTCTGTATTCAATTACCTAAATAAAATACCCCGTCTTGACACCCTCTTACACAACAGTACACTCAAAAATTCACTGTTCAGACTCAGCAATAATACATTCATTCACTATTTAGTTGGACGAACACAACATCTGTACACGAGCACACCAATACACCGCCTTTCAATCATCTTGCACATCAGTAAACCCAACAATTCACCATTCACACTCAGCAACAATGCATTCATTCACTTTGACGACTATTCCGTTTGTTTCTGTTTCAAATCCCGATTGAAAATTTTTCTTTCTCCGATGGGATACTTTAATATCATCTCAGTTGAAGTATCTTCTATAGTTAACATACCACAAAAATATTATATTTGAGCAGATATAATATTGGGGCATTCTCCTACCAAATACATAAATACATCATCTGCCTGGCCGTTTTGTAGGGTTTCTTCTGACGTAGGGAACTCCTTACATCGAGAGAAAAAAAAACTGTAAAAAACGCTTTTTTGTCCCATAATAATCTGTTTACCTCATATACGTTTCCTCAAATTTTACTCACTCAGACCTAAAATTCGCCCAATGTCTTTACGCCATATTGTACTCAGACAAAGTTGTCTCATCTATATATTTTAAGCTATTTACTCATTTTCAACGAATATATATATATATATATATATATATATATATATATATATATATATATATATATATATATATATATATATATATATATATATATATATATGCATGCGATTTTTAAAGACTTTGAGAAGGTAACAAAAAAGGTCTCTATGCAGAATGGGGAAGTAGGGTAATGTTGAATCAATCAACACGATTTCTGTGTCCTCCCTCCTAATAGTTACAAGGAATCTTCTATCCAAATGAAAGATAAGTCCTTCAAGAAAGGAAGGGACAAGAAGGTAAATCTAGTCCTATTAAGGGGGGACACCTGTTTCTTATTGAATGGCTTGTCCAGCTTTCATTTTCAGTTGACATTGGCCCACTTTTTTTTGTCGAAAATAAGATTCAGGGATATGACTAAGGGGACTGCGGCGAAAAAGTTCTTTGACAAAATAATCAAGGATCATCACCCAGAAATCCTTGGATATTCAGGTCTAAGCTACAGATTTATAGAATTGGCCTAATTTCTTTTTTCTAATGCCTCTCTTGTTCTTCAAAAATTCCTGCTTGTGGGTCTGTTCAGGTGTTTCTGCTGCTACGATGGTTCTCATTTAAAGACAAAAATTGAATATATGTATCTATATAACCTTATCCTAACTATAAGGATCCTTCATTTTTAAGCAAAAGATGACTTGTAAAGAACTCCGTGGGTATAGTTGGAATCGGGGCAAAACAGTCCTATTAAGAGGAGAAACTGTGGATTATTGACACAGTCCCAGGGACCTTGTCCAGCTTTCATAATTGTTTTGATATTCAACTCCTTTATCCTGTTCCAATTACAGATTTCCCCGCAATGTATTTTCTCAAAGCGCCAAGGGTGTATTTAAGCTGTGAATTGAGTGGTTTTTGCTTCGGTTGTTGAGTTGTTTGTTTCACCATAATATTTTTTGTGCTTCTATATATATATATATATATATATATATATATATATATATATATATATATATATATATATATATATATATATATATATATATATATATATATATATATATATATATATATATATATATATATATATATATATATATATAGTATTTTGGTTTGGTGGGGAGAGAGGGGTAATCATAAAAACGAGACTAGTACATAGTTGGACCAAATTAATGTATAAAAATAAGAAATACAAATTGTTTTTTTTTAAACTCGGCTTCAAAACGGACTACGAAGTAAAAAATAATTCTTTTCTTGAGAATATAGGAATATAAGTGAAAACGAGAAGTGCAAAATAGATTGGGCTGAAGCTAACATAGATATCAAATTGATGGAAGCTATAAATGAATAAATGAAAAAAGTCGGTAGTATATTCATAGTTAGGTTTAAGTTATATAATAATATTTACTTATATATAATAACTTTTGCTAATATTCATAACTTGTGTTTTGTCGGTTGTCTTTCTTTTTTTTTTCGTTTAATTTGGAATCTGAAATAAGAGCTTAGTTCTATCCATTTATCTCCTGACGATTTCACACGGTTGACACTGTTTTGAACTTTTACAAGTATTTCCAGGAAAGTTCGGATGATGAATAAAGTAGAAAACTTTACTTTTCTTTCCTTTTTCAAGGAATAATATTTTAGGCCCTAAACAAATTTTTGATTTGAAAATAGTGAACTATTGTACTTGGCGGACAATTTTGCTTATTTCCCCTACGTCGTAGCTGATGAGCCATTGTTCGTTATTCATCACATTGACATCATTGTCTCCGTCAATGGCTCTAATGGATGCAAAGTTTTCATTTTTGGAGGGCGATGAGGCTTTATTATTGAGACTAATATAACTTTGGCGCACTACAAGTGAACAAATTTTGGGAGATTTATAAATCGCTCAAGCATTATATATGTCAAAACCGCCCCCCTCCCTTCGAGTGTTTCAGAGGTGGCCCTGTTCCCCCAAGCTCTCATGAAGATGGCATCCTTGGTATATACAATGTAAAACCATTCTCGTTTTATATTGTATCTCTTCGTTTTATTTTGCTGTTTATCGTTTATCGTCTTTTCCATAATTTCAGAAAGTTCTCTTTAAGAAGCTGTTACGCTTACCTGCTTGGGAAATGTATACGATCTTGGACATGACATGAACAATATTTTGTACGGTAATTTTCTCGGGAGAAAAAAAGTGGGTATTATATTCACACTTTAAAAATAAAATGTGTTTCAAAATCCATATGCTAAATATTTTTCACAGTACCGTTAACGCTAGAGAAAATCCATTGATATGTGTGCATGTAGTAATGGTGGAAAACCAAGTGTGAAGCGCAGTGGGGTTCGATGGTAGTGGTTCGGGCGGCCCCCCGGAAAATCTCCCTCCTCATAATGCCCACTCCCATGTTCCCTCTAGATAATTTCAGATGTTCATTAGAAGGAAAGTTGAAAATTCTACTCACTGGTTTAAGTCAGAGGCAATGCTATAGTGTTGCCTATATTAAAGAGACACAAGGGTCCATTGCATTATTACTTGTTTATTTAATTTTTCCCAGAGGCACATCATATGGAAGATGTGATCTTATAAACTTTGAAGGGGACTAATTCAATTGCAGATTAAAAGTTCTAGTGCCCTTTCTAAAATCCAAAAGTGGTTACAGGGCAACATATCCCCACCCATACCGTATTTTCGCTTGGCTTATCTGATCAAATTTATGAGATAGCTGTTTCAAAAGGTGCATTTTAATGCCAAGACATCCCTACTCTCATTCAGTTTTCAGTTAAATACATAATCAGTTATAAGGAAGAGACCGGGGTGGGGGAGGGAGTTAGAAATCGATATTTCACCCCTCTTTTTTCTGGGAATATTTCTGGTCTACGCTGTTATTATGAAAGTAAAGTTTAACATTAAACCCCAAAATTCGTAGAATTCATTCTCTATTGAAGGAGGCTGCCCCTTTCTTATATCAAATCTTCTCCTCATGATCGTAGAAACTTCGAAGGATGCTCATTCGATCGGAAATTGAGAGTTCTAGTCCTTTTTCATAAGTCCTCATTCAAGTGCTGGTCTATATTAATCACTAATTTAGGAAAACAGTCTTCCTTTTCTCCTTCTGTCTCTCTTTTTTTTTTTTTTTTTTTTTTTTTTTTTTTTTTTTTTTTTTTTTTTTTTTTTTTTTTTTTTTTTTTTTTTTTTTTTCTGTATATTATATATATTTTTTATATATATATATATATATATATATATATATATATATATATATATATATATATATATATATTGAAACGTCGTATAAAAGTGTATATAGTAAACGTCTTTGCTAATTTCGCATTGTATCTGTTCGTTTTATTTCGTTGTTTTCACTTGTCTTATGTTTTTTTTTCCTCTATAATTTCAGCGAGTTCCTCTTGAGCAACTATTGTACTTGGCGGACAATTTTGCTTATTTCCCCTACGTCGTAGCTGATGAGCCATTGTTCGTTATTCATCACATTGACATCATTGTCTCCGTCAATGGCTCTAATCTGTTGCAGTCGTTTCGAGAGGTAAGACACGACATAGTTTTTGAAATTTCTTCCTCCAGTAATTTATACAGAGGTTTACAAGGGATTACAATAGAAAAAAGGTGGACATTCCACGCTTTATTGAAAGTAGAGTTACAGAAAGATCCTCGGATATATATATATATATATATATATATATATATATATATATATATATATATATATATATATATATATATATATATATATATATATATATATATATATATATATATATATATATATATATATATATATATACAATTATGTATAAATTGTGCTCTTAGAAGATGGCCCCCTCCAACCACTAAACAGGAAAGAGTATGGTCTTTTGCTTTGTGCCCAAGATGTTTCCATATTAAGGGACTGTCTTCTCTTCTTCATATATTCTTTTCTTAGTTGTTCAGGAATGGGTGAATATGGTCTGTAATGATTTGTCTACAAAATAGACAAATCGTTAAGAAATCACGATATCTTCAAGAACCTCATAAGAATATGGTGTCGAAAGTTTGAAGTCAATTTTCAATCTTGGTATTTAAATTAATATTTAGTGTTTTAACTAATTTAATTTGTTAACTAACTTTAATTAATTGATTCTCCTTTATTTAAGTAAATTAATGTTTAATCGTGTCAGAAGTTTGAATTCAGTTCTCAGTTTACGCCTAAAATCTTAATATTTTAAATTTATTTGAATATAAAAAAATGATGAGATTAAAAATGTAATTAATATTACAATTAATTAATCTAATATATAATTAATTAATTTAGTTTAGGTTCGACGGTGTAGAGATTTTGAAGTCAGCTCTCAATCAATACCTTAAGTCCTAATATTTAAATTTTATTTAAATACTTATTAAACATTCAATTAAATATTTAAATCTTTTTAAATGTTAAAATTTACCCGAAGGTAATACCGGACTGATTTTTTCAAATTAACTCTGCAAAACGTGTATTTTGGCTAGCATTTTTGGAAGTAGTCTGTAATAGTAGAAGCAAAATTTAGTAAAAGCAAAATAGTAAAAAGAAAAAAGAATGAAATTATGTAATCTTGGCAACCTTGAAGTAGTTATAGCCCTACCTATTGCCTAATTTCGCCTGTTGTTTTCCAATTTCGCTAACCCGTTTTCTAAGGTAGTTTAAAACTGTTTTTATGATGCTTTTGACTATCACAACAAAATAAGAAAATATAGGAGAACGAAGAAAAACGAGGAAAATTTTCAGCCAGGGAAAAGAGAGATAAATGCAAATATTTTTGATTCAACTGTGTTCACTTTATGTTATCCTGTAAGCTTTTATATTTTTTTTTCTTTTTTCATTTTATTCTTCTTTCTGGATTGATGAGAAGCAGAGATCACGACCGAAATATTTGTATTTTCTCTCTTTTTTTCCTGACTATAATCTGCCTTGTTTTTCTTCCTTTCTACTTGTCCCATTTCGTCAGGCATAGCCATTGTGGCCTCAGGAATTGTTGGAGCAGAATTCTAATGGAGCAGGCGGACCAAACACTCTTTTATGCCATACCATAAAAAACTATAGCAAAAGTGATAAAAAAAAAAAGAAGATGTTATTAGGTTTCATCGGCAAAGTTTGAATATGAAAGAATGAAATATTAGAAAAATAAGAAACTATTTTACGAATAAGCAAAATAAAGGATAAATGTAGAGAAGATATAGTGATATAAATGAAATAATCAAAAGAACAATGTAGCAAGTTTATTGTCACTCTTTTATAGTTCCAAACTGCCACAGTTCCTAGACTTGTATAACTTCCAAGGTCAGCTAACTCTTTCTTCAAAAGTTGATTTTTTGGCCACCCTATCAGTATCTTTTGGCTTCATTTTCTGTCTGGAAATCGGCAACAGCTTCTTTTACAGGATTGGACTAAGGACATTTCTTCTTTTTTTAAGAAGTTTGATTTTTCCTTTGAATAATTTCCCATGTTTTATTATAGGTTGAAAATAGGTTCATCATTTTCTGCATTTTCCGTGAACTTAGTTTTTGGTTTTGTCCTTTTCGCTTTTTTATGGTTACTTTTCTTTGGATTTTATATTGCAATTTTTCTTTGAGATAACACCTGACGGATTTCAAAATCTTATTGTTTAAAGAACATGTTTTAATGACTTAAAAAGCATGACTAACTTAAATGTTACATCATACCGTAGAGCAATGGTTTTTTTTCAATAGGTACGAGCGTTCTATGGTCTCCTGTCAAAAGACAGGTGTGTTCATCTTGTTCATGAAGATGCAGTTATTGTCTAAAAATGTAATTTTTTAATATCATTTTTTGTTAATTAGAAAAAAAACACATAGATATAGCAATTTCCTTTCCAATGAGCCCTTAAACATCTTTTTACGATGTTCCAGCGCCCCACCAGCGGCGACAAAAAAAGCAAAAAAAAAAGAGACATCACTGCATAGATCTAAAAAAAGTGATTTTCCTTATGTCTCAGGATGAGGAAATGCCATTCTCCTAAATGGGGTTTTCGGGTTGGTTATCCCAATGGTACGGTTTTCATTTCGATCTGACACCATTTTGCGGGGTTTCAGGCTATTTTTCGAAATTCCCACAAACTTTTTTTCGCATTAAACTTTAATCACTAAGATTAATTGAAATAATACAACTCTGAAGTGTAAGGTATCAAGTATTTCTATATTTTTGGAAAAGAAGATAGCGTATTTTGAAACGATGTTTTTAATTCATTCAGGTGTATATAGAAAAAACATAGGAGTGTCCAACTATAGTAACGCAGCTTCTACAACCGTGAGGATGCAAAATGGAGTTTGAGAAACTCCTAGGCCTCTCCTGTTTGATATGTCGCTCTTTCAAAACCCAATATAAATTATATCTTTCTTTTTATGTAACCTTTTAACTTCAAACTGCGGTTGCGCCGAGGTATTTTGTTCAGACTTTAGCTTTTGAGAATTATTCTTAGTTTCTTTGGAGAATCGAGTTTGACACCTTAAATTTTTCAAATTCAACGTCGACTCCAAAATTTACATGCTGAACTCGGGCTCCTTTTCAATATTGTTTATTATGGCTTCGTATTCTATAATGCTATTTATCTTTTTAATGTGATTTGTAATACCCTGAATCTAGAGGAGTATGTAGTCAGGGAGATTTTTCACATGTCGAAGTTGGAGCTAATAAATTTTTAATGATTTCTTGCCGTCATAGGGCATTCTGGAACCAGAAACCATCGCTGGTAGTGAATCTCTTTCTGGAGATGAGGACGCAAACCTGAAGTAAACTCAGAAAATAGCTGAATTATATGAAAAATTTAAGAAATTATAGCGAAAACCGTAGGAATGCCCTGGTTTTAGAATAGTTGTGCACTGGCCCCCTCCCATCCCTAAATGTTAGTTTTTGTTGTAACATACTCAAAATACTGTGATGTATACAATATGTATTTATGTATTTTGTGTGTGGCAAGGAAATTTCATTTCATTTCTCTTCTAATACTCCTTATAGGAAGTTGTATCGTTCCGATGTATTGTAAATAAAATCGATGTTTCTATGTCTCGAAACAATAGGCACATCTAGAATATCTTCAATCCTCAAATTCGAAAAGATTGAATCATGCGAAGAAAATAGGGTGAATTAATCGGTGAACTGAAAACTTTGTAATCAGGGTGGGAGGGTGTCAATTCATTTGGAATGAAGGCGTTTCTTGCAATGATAAATTTGACCACGAAGAATTAATCAAGCATTTAGCTCTGGAATTTCAACGATTCCTTTTTCATCACTAAGAGTAAATTACAAGCTGCTAGAGGATAAATGGGAAATTGACGAGGGGTAAGCTATTGCACTACCTGGTTCACGTCTGGGAACGCTACTTGTTTTACCATGAGTGACAAATTTCTGCCATGCATGGTACACTGCGTCATTTCTGCCAGCCGTTGCGTGCGCCGCCTGATGTACATGATTTTTGAAAATGGGAAATCCCTCGGAAATTAAATAGTGATAGTATCTTGAGTAGAAATCCTATGATGATGACGCGTCACCATATCGCTTATGGCGGTTATAGCAGAAAAATCTTGAATATTAGTTACCGTCTCCAGAATAGTTTGTGTGTATAACGCGTTTTCGCTAATATTGCTGGAATTGGAACTACCCATTAAGACATCTCCTGCTACTTCGCAAACTATTTTCTTAAAATTACTCCATGCACCTTTTCATATACTAAATTACACTCTAAGTAAATTACGATGTATTTGAGATTATTCCCTATATAATGAGAATTAGATCAACTGTTAAGTTGCATATTCGCTAATATGATGCTGCTTTATACGTACTTTTGGGCTCCGTCCCCATGGAAAAGAAGAATTTGGACCAGACTCGTAATTTATAAATCTTTTTTGTGCTATTTGGCTTTTAATTTTTGAACGCGTCAAAACACTGGATTTTCTATTCCATTCTATTGAAAGAAGCTATATATATATATATATATATATATATATATATATATATATATATATATATATATATATATATATATATATATATATATATATATATATGTTTTAATGAAACAATAATGACAAATTTATAATATTAATAATACATTTGCTCTTTTTTTTACAGAGCTTACTTCCTAGTTCTCACCATCCAGATATAATTGACCCTCTTGATGAAGATGATGACGAAGGGGACGATGTAGATAGTCTCATAGAGTTGATACCTCCTGACCCAACCCCATTATTGGATTGTATTAATTCATCTCGTGGGTGTCTGCTTCTTTTATGTTTGAAGCAATTTTTGAAGGAGTCGTTCAGTGTAACTGATGCGTAAGTACTTTATCGCGTATCGGAGGTAGTTTTCGAAGCGATGTTAGTCGATAGCTTTTAAGGTTTTTTTAAGCTTTCTTTTTATTCGTACTACATTCAGATCGAACGCAACTCGTATGTATCTTATCGTATGTGGAACGAAGTTTTCGAAAGTGATGACGAAAGGTTTTCACAAAGCCTCTCATCTATTTCATTTTAGCTTTCTTTTTATTCAGGTTGCATTTAATTTGAGTGGAACCCGTAAGTATCTTATCGTATTTCGAAAATAATTTTTGGAATGGATGTTACTCGAAACTTTTAAGTTTTCATCAGGATTTTCATTTATTTCATTTAAGCTTTCTTTTCATTCAAGTTGCATAATTTGAACGCAACTCGTAGGTATCTTATCGTATAATGAACGAAATTTGCGAAAGCGATGATGCTTGAAAGATTTTTATTCAACTCGAGTGTAGTTATGATATATCTTATCGTGTATCGAACGGAAGTTCCGAAAGTGATGCTCGAAAGATTTTAAGGTATTTATTCAACTCGAGTGCGATTATGATGTATTATATCGTATCTCGAAGGGAATTTCCGAAAAGGGAGTTGCTTAAAATTTGTGAGATTTTCATTGGATGGATGTCCATAGGCTGATTGTCCCCATCATCATGAATTTCAATAGTCATTCTAGTAAGAAAATCCGTGTCAATGATTGGCTAATGGTATGTTAGGTCGTAAGTTTGAAGTAACCTGGCGTCGTGAAATTGTCATTATTTTATTTTTATCTATAACTCAAATTTCCTTTTCTCTATTTTCTTTTAATGATTGCTTAATATGTATTTGATTATTTCGACAATCAGGGTAATTATTTCTGTATGTTACACGATTTTGAACCCCTCGATGCTCACCTGGCAATGTCCATCTTCCTTACTTAGGTCAAAATCTTTTTCGGACACTGAATAATCGCTAACAAGGTGAATCTGGAAAGAAAAGTAATTCTTTTTTATTTACTCAGGGATCGCATTAGTATCCCGTGACAATTAGGTCGCCCCTATTCGAAAGCACTATCATTTAAAAGGTGGACTATTCTTTATTATATTCTACCTTCCTTTTGCAAGAACCTACTTCACCAAAATAGAGGGTAAACAATAACTTTCTGGATAAATGCTGAATCCATTCGTCAATATGTAAAGGGGAATCAGTAGAAACAAGAATTATTTATGCCGGCTTAGTCTAGGAATAATGCGGTGACTTAGGCACGTGTGCAGATTTTATATTTTTTTATGGAGGGGGAGGGGACTCGAAAATGAAAAAAATTAATTTCATTATTTAAATAAAGCGAACCTAAAAATTGGGGAGAATTTAAAATTTTGGGGGACCCCTAGCCTGGGTCATTATGCTTGGTTCTCCATCTATTTAACTTCCAACATTTCGTTACCATACTAGGGATATACGCAGCTATTTATGGATAGGGGATCACGCTATCAAGAAGTCCTTTGGGATGGCTATGAAACATATCTACATCTATGCTTGCAATTTATGGTAATTATGAGTAATATAATATGTGTAATAACCCAAAACTGCAATAAGGCTTGTAACTGAAAATGCCGTAACTATGCTTGTGACTTATGGAAACTATTTGCAGTGTTGTATGCGTAGTCGCCGAAGACCTTGAAAAATTAAATAATTCGTTTAATTTGAAGTTCCAATCACTTAGTTTAACTATTTAACTAATTTTTATCAGTTAAATGAAATTCGATTCCACTGAGAATGATCCTATTCAATAACGGGAAGTCAATCCCAATTTAAATCAAATAAAAAAATTGATCTAATTAATAAATTTCTTAATTCTGAAATGAATTTAAAACCGATATTAGGAACTGGTGGCAAAGGGCTAAAAATCCAATTAAAAAACATGTATGACCGAATGAATATTTCTCTATAATGTTCAATTGCGTAAGTAATCCTAATTTATCGGTTTAAAGTTTTTAATCGATTTGAACATTTTAGAATAAATTGTTGAACTAGAGTCAAACTATGATACCTTCAAAAAATTATTACGAAATAAGATTCTCTATTTTAAAAAAAGTGATTCGAATAAGTAGAAACCCGTATTTAATTAAAAGATAATGGTAATATGATAATATGATAGAAACTTGAAATGATTTGTTTAAAAACAGTCGAAAAATGTCTCAACAATATAAAACTTTCAGCAAAGAAAGAGTACAAAACGAACAATTAAATTGAGCCAAAACCCTGTATACAGAACAAGTGATTACATAAACCCGTACATTGAAAAAAAAACTAAATATACATTATATTCAATAAAATATCTTTATATGGTAAAAATCTAGGAAAATGAAAACTAGTAAACTAATTCATGTAATACTTTCCGTAGAATTATAGTTATATACAATTCCCGTAAAATTGTAGTTATGTACAATTTCCATAAGATCATTATTATATATAATTCTCGTAAAATTAGTTTACTATTTCTATTTAAACTATTTTATTATTATAATATATATTATTTCATTTACTACTTATTTTACTTAATGTTTATTTTATTGCTATTTATTACATTATTTTACTATTTAAGCTAAAAAAAAAAATTATTAGTTCTTATGTAATAATTTTCGTAAAATTTAGAGAAAACCCGTTTATAGGAGATCCGTATATTTTTACGTGTAAATACAGCAAAGTTGTAAAACCCACAAAACAAACCCTACTAGTCGGCAGGGGTGTGATTGGTAAGAATTGTCATAGAATAGTGAATTTGTCAAAATTTTCCAATTGTTTCCAACTCACAAAATAGTATTGCAACTTTTTTTTTACCCCCTTTCCTAAAAAAAACCCTCCCTCAAACAAAAATCTTGGATCCGCCCTTGATTACGGGAGTTCGAATGATTACTAATTAAAACTTTATCTAAAAGAAACAGACCCAATTTTTTCTTATATTTTCTTTTTCAGCATATTTCCCTGTCGGTTCTTTTGTTTGTCAATAGTGATAGGGATTTTTTGACAGTTTGATCCTATTGTTTAGGAAATTGAATGATTTTTTTTTTTCTCGTTAGAGCTTAGAAAATTATATAAAAGGAAATAGAAAATACTTTATTTGTCGGAATTGTTATCCAAAAGCGGCTCCTTCAAAATGAGATTTTACTATGAGTATCTCAAATCTCATAAAATATTGATAAAACTCTGTCGATATAACGTATTCCTCTTTAAAAATTTTCCCTTGTGGGCTCGCCTCTAACTGTGGCATTTTCAATATTTTCCAAGAAGAAATGAGGTTCTAAATTGAAAAAAGGTAATTCGCATAAGTAGTGATATGTCATATTTTGTATGTTGAGACTGTCACCCCAGTATAACTGATATTAACTTATAACTTATACTGGGAGAAATTCCCAGAAGGGAATTTCTTGGGATAGCAAAGAATGTTACCTTCATAATAATTAGCTTTTATTTCTAAGATAGTATCATAAAGCTTGTAAAATACTAATAAAAACTTAGTCAATGAGATGTACTCCCCTTTTAAAAAAGTTCCCTCAGAATTTGACTCAAACTATTAATATTTTTTCTCTTCTCAACATGAAATTAATTTCTAAAATTAAGTGAACAAATTAATCTGCCTGAGCGGCAATGTAAAATATGTTGTATGTTGGGAACTCAGTAGATTGAACATCAAATTTCTTATGAGTAATCTAGATGTCTCCGAGATAACTTTCAAAATCTGGGGGGGGGGGCATTTTTATTTGTTCATATAAAAACAACAAAAAAAATGTTTCTGAGATAACTTTCAAAATCTGGGGTGGGTGGGATATTTTTATTTGTTCATATAAAAGCAATAAAAAAAAAATGCATTTTTGAAAAAAAAAAAAATCACAAACTGTATTCTTTATAGTCTATGGGAACGGTGGGAAATTTTGTTGTACCTTTTAATGAAAATAACGAAAAGGCCATTTTTCTAAGAAGATACCACAAAAAGTGCATACACCCTCCCGATATAAATGCTACTAAGGTTAGTACAAAGATGCTCCTTCCCCCCCCCCCAAAAAAAAGGAAGAAAATATGTTAAAGTAAGTAAAAATTTAACATTTGTCTTGAACCCAATGTTCTTTAAGCGTCAAAACTATATTCTTTATAGTCTATGGGAACGGTGGGCAATTTTGTTGTACCTTTTAATGAAAATAACGAAAAGGCCATTTTACTAAAAAAATACCACAAAAAGTGCATACACCCTCCCGATATGAATTCTACTAAGGTTAGTACTAAGATGCTCCTTCCCCCCAAAAAAGGAAGAATATATGTTAAAGTAAGTAAAAAATTTAACATTTGTCTTTAACCCAATGTTCTTTAAGCGTCAAAGACCCCCCCCCCCCTCCAAAAACGTTAAAAGACGTGCCTACACGCAGGTGATCACAAGGGGGAAGGGCTACTTCAATGTTTTCTTATGTTTATATATATATATATATATATATATATATATATATATATATATATATATATATATATATATATATATATATATATATATATATATCTTTTCGAATATGAACTTCTTCCGGACCCCCCCCCCCCCCTCTCCCTGGAAAATTTTTTTTGCACGTGTTTGCCTCGAGTTGCTGACTTGCACTATTTTCTTTCTCCTAATTCTCCTTTTCATCTGTTTTCTCTATTTGTGGATTTGTCTTAATCTAAGCTCCCATTGTCTAGGAAATTGAATCAGTATCTACCGTCAGAACCTGGAAAAGTTTATGAAAGGGCCGTGACACGAAAATCTGTGTCCCTATTCAATCCTAAAATTACACTTCAAGCCCTTACCAGAGAGCGACCTGGATCCGAATTGGATCCCATTGA